>NC_137783.1:113474493-113504493 GCF_963455305.1 Plecotus auritus | reverse complement strand
AAATATAATGTGCTCAATTTAAGACATAATACTTGCTCAAGACACTGTTAAGTTTTCTTTTTCTTTCTATGTCTCTTGCCTGCACATTGTAACCCCTAACACTAGACTCCATCAGGTGTCCTTGCTCTAAGAAATAACCTACTTCTTTAACTTGTCCCAGAACACCTCCAAAACTAGTCCCCACACCTCCTTCAGACAAAGTTTAATGCTTGAATATCACTTGTGACTATTTTTGACACTGGCTTCAATTAACTTTATAAAATTGCCTAAGGGAATCTTTTCAACCCCCTCCACATTTTCCACATTTCTTATCCACCACATTCATTCTCTATGCTGTATAAACATTTCTGCCTATTTTGTACTATCCCACATGAGTACTGTGCTTAAAGTTCCTCTACAGGCAGTGAGGAAATATTTATTAAATGAAATAAATCCATGAGTAGGTAATTATTCCTTGTGTTAGAACTCCTGGGACCAGAGGATAATCTGAACAATAGACCAATGCACAGTTCCTTGGGTGTTAATGATACAATATATAATGTGGAAGCACTTAGGAAAGTAAAGCACTGATCAGACATTTGTTTTCTGATCATAGCTAGTAAAATATCTCTGAAGAATTTTTAGAACCTTCTAACTTGTACACATTTCCTTAATTCTATATAATTTCTTGTCAATTAATTTTGACTTGACTACCTAAAATAGAGCCTGTTGCTTCCTTTTGTATGAAAGTGTTTTCATAATAACTCTGTGTATATTATCAGGATATAGACAACACATTACAGTTTATGGTTTTACCACTATATTTTGAATTGCCTGAGGGCAGACATTTTTATATATTTTTTATTTTTCTTCTCAGGTCATTGTACATAGTAGACACTTGGAACTGTTTATATCTGCATAGGGTATTTAACAACCATGGACTCAGAGACACCCCAGAAGGTGCTAGGGAGATTATTTCCACATCCTTCATCACAGAAAAGTTCTAGTAAGAATCAAATATTCAGAGAGGAAGAGACTTTCAGAGAAATTGAAAAAGTGTAAAAGAAATTGTGGGTGTCATAGTCTCAAAAGGAGTAAAAAAGGTATCCTTCTTCCCTCCAAATGATGATGAAAAGAACAAAAATACAAAAAGGCTTACTATACCCTCTTTTGTTCCTTCACCTCTGGAACTAATCAATGAATCTAGACAAGAAATTGGGCCTAAAAATTCCAATACTGAAATTAAAAATGTCTTAAAAATGAGTTAAACTATCATATTTCTAAACTACCCTGTGTTTATGTTCTTTGTTTCTATGAATTATGTTCTTTCTGGAGTATTTTCACTTCATTTCATTTTTGAGAGGATGCCAAACAGAAGTAACCAAGAGATTGTGCATGTGGGAGAAAAAAGCAAAAAAATAACTGTGCTTGACTGAGGAAAATAGAGATTAGATTGCTGAGAAGGTCTTCTTGGGGAATTTAGAATTGAACACTAGAGCATGTACAAAAGTGTTCTAGCTGAGTGCAATTTTTTAAACAAATGAAAAAAACACCCATGTACCTCTGGATGAGTGTTATGATTCTCTTGAAGGAAGTTAATACTTATCTTCTTAATCATACTCAGACTATGCCCATTCTGGTACAAAGCATTAGGAATTAGGTTAACTTGAAAGAATGGAGTAAAGGAAAAAAGCTTCTGTTTTGGAGAGAGAGAGAGAGAGTGTGTGTGTGTGTGTGTGTGTGTGTGTGTGTGTGTGTTTAGTGCTCAGTGGGGGAGTCGAAGTAAAGCAGACATCCTGTGGTACCTCTTCCCAGGATAGACAGAAGAAGCTCACAACAGTAACAATGTCAGTGGGGCTAGGAAGGTTCCCAGAACCTTTCAATGCTGATCTGGATTTGAACCTGAGGCTCTGAACATAACCACATTTATTATTATTTACACATTCTCAATGTTGTCTGATATGTCCCTGAGCTTTTGATGTCTTATTATAACTTTGCAGCCTTGTCCTTGCAGGGTTATGGGTAATAAAAGGAAAAGTCTGTTTCACTCTTCAGTCATATGAAGTAGAAATAGTGAGAGAAAGCAGCAAGCAACTTCTGTCCTGAAACTAGGAAGACAGTGGCTGTAGCCACTGCTGGTACCAGAGAGACCCTTAGATCATTTATGGCCAAAGAAGGTTTAAGAAAGAAGACTTCTGTTACATATTTGTTGCCAGTGATGGCAAAGGAGAGAGAATGGTGATTCTAGACCTCAGGGCACCTGAATCAGGAGAAGAGTCTAAGGTAGGAGACACATGGACATAAGAAGTGGTGATGATGAAAATTAGGGAAAATATCAGGCCCTCGGGAAACCCAAAGATCCTGTGCCCAGCTCAGAACTACTTGCTAATTTAGACCTTTTTATTGTATCTTTTAATAACAAGAAGAACTTTACACTTTTTTTTCCTAGCCTGAGAAGTTAACAGAATTTATTACATGAGAAAAAGGAGCTCCAAGGGTTATATGGGTGGGGCAGGGCATGGGTATTAGAAAAGCTGTAGAGATAAAAAAGTAAATTTTAGTAAAAGAAGGCTTAAACAAATAAAACATATGAGAAAATGGGATTATGGGTGATGAATTGCATCAGAGAAATGATTATACATACAGAATTCTTAGTGGCCAAAGGAAAAAATAACAGATGCTAAGGCAGGAATGCCTTTCCACTTTCCCACCCCTTCTTTTAAGTCACAGAGCACTTCTCTGTTCTCTCAGATATTTCCCCAGATCAGTCCAGGAAGCAAAATATCTGTGTCCCTGGTTAGTATTTTAACACATTGTTCCCCTCAGTGTTACTAACAATTTGGGGTTGTAATTGATTTTTGACTTATTTGTATGTCTTAAAACATTGAGAGACCTCTAAGTTTCTATCTGTGGAGCCCCAGATCTAATAGGGCAACTATTTCACAGGACATTCCTGATTTATATTTATTCTACTTTTTAATCATCATTTATTTGGTTATATGAATTTTTCTAAATGAATGAAGTAGATATTTTCTTACCAGGAGTATTTAATCCAAACCAAGAAATGAAAGATATACTTAGAACTGGGGCAAAAGTGTCATCCATAATGTACTTATAAATATGTATACTCTGAAGACAGGCGTGAACCATCCATATACTCTTAATTTGAACTTTCTGGACCTCTGATTCTTCATTTGTTGAATAAGAAAATTGAGGAGGTGATCTCCAAGACATTACCAGGCTGTGATTCTAAAAATTATATAAGCAAATTTTTTTAAGGAGGATGATTTTAAGTGGCAATCTGTACTCCTGGATGGGACGCTGAGATGCCTAGAGAGAGGGCTGAGGGTCTAAGGTCAGACTCCCAAGCCAGTGCCAGAACTGGCAAGGACAGGCATAGCTGTCATCGTTGAATCCTCACACTGCAGAACCACACCCTGGCCTGGGCCAATCTGCTCACAGGAGCTGGGAGGGCAGGGGCCAGGGCTGGGCATAAAAGGAAGAGCAGGGTTAGCTGGTGCTTACACTTGCTTCTGACACAACCGTGTTCACTAGCAACTACACAAACAGCCACCATGGTGCATCTGACTGGTGATGAGAAGAGTGCCGTTACTGCCCTGTGGGGCAAGGTGAATGTGGAGGATGTTGGCGGTGAGGCCCTGGGCAGGTAGGTATCCAGGCATAAGGAGGGTGAGTGGAAGCTGGGTGTGTGAGTTTCTGACAGGCACTGACTCCCTCTGTCCTCTGTGCTGCAATCACCCCTCAGGCTGCTGGTGGTCTACCCCTGGACTCAGAGGTTCTTTGACTCCTTTGGGGACCTGTCCAATGCTGCCGCTGTGATGGGCAATCCTAAGGTGAAGGCCCATGGCAAGAAAGTGCTGAACTCCTTCGGTGAGGGTCTGAAGAATCTCGACAACCTCAAGGGTACCTTTGCTAAGCTGAGTGAACTGCATTGTGACAAGCTGCACGTGGATCCTGAGAACTTCAAGGTGAGTCTCTAGGACACTCAATGTTCTCTTTCCTTTCATGGTCAAGCTCATGTCAAGGGGGGAGGACATAAATGTCAGGATGCACTTCAGAATGGGAAAGAGGTATTCTGGTTGCATCACTAAGGATTATACAGAATCATTTAATTTCTTGTGCCTTCTTTGCTTACAACCATTGCTTCCTCTTATTTAGTCTTATTCTTTTTTTTCTTTTCTTTTCATTTTCTGCAATGTCTTCTCTTTATTTTTGAAGTAAACTGTTTATTGTGAGTGTTTAATTTTTACAAAGGTCTTTTTCAGTCCACTTAAAATGACCTATACTTTATCTCCTTTATGTCTTCTTTTCAAATGTGTTATTACTTATTTGCATGGTTCTAAAGAATAAAAGTGCCCTGGCCAGTTTGGCTCAATGATAGATCATTGGCCTGCAGACCGAAGGGTCCTGGGTTTGATTCTGGTCAAGAGCACATGCCTGGGTTGTGGGCTGGACCCCCTGTGGGAGGCATGCAGAAGGCAGCCAACTTAAGTTTTGGGGTAAGACAGAAAGGAAAGAATGTTATAAAGTAAAAATTCAGACTGATGTGGGTAGATTTGCATCAATAGTAACATCAGAGATCCTACTATCTTTCTGCTTATATTTGAAAAGCACAGCTTGGAAAGAGGCTGAAATATTCTGAGTCCAAGCTGGTCCATCTGCTGACTATGACCATGCCTCTTGTGTCTTCCTCACAGCTCCTGGGCAACGTGCTGGTGGTTGTGCTGGCTCGCCACTTTGGCAAAGAATTTACCCCGCAGGTGCAGGGTGCCTTCCAGAAGTTGGCACTTGGTGTGGCCACTGCCCTGGCTCACAAATACCACTGAGCTCCTTTTCCTGTTTTCCCGGAAAGGTGCCTTTCGCCCCAGAGCCTAACAACTGCACATGGAAATTCTATGAAGGGCTTTGAGCATCTGGTTTCTGCCTAATAAAAAGCATTTATTCTCATTGGACTGGTGTTTTTTAATTATGCCTGCCTCTCTCACTCACATGGGCACATGGGAGGGCAAGGCATTTAAAACATAAAGAAATGAGGGCCTAGGTCAGACTTCAGAAAAGTATGTCTATATCCTGAACTCAATGAAAAGAGAGGTTGTAAATAGTTAATATGTGTCCTCAGAGGAAAGGCAGGGGAGGATGGGTGGGAAGAGATCAGCCAATGAACTTGTATACATGTATGCATAACCCATGGACACAGACAATGGAGTAGTAAGGGCCTAGAGGGGGCGGGGAATGGGAGCAGGCTGGAAGAGGTTAATGGGGGAAAAAGGAGAACCTATGTAATACTTTCAACAATAAAGATTAAAAAATAATAATAAAATAGTTAATATGTGTGAAGCAGACACTGCTGTTTGTTTTTTTTGTTTTCAGAAAAGCATTCAAGTTGAAGATTAATTTGAGGGTTAGAATTTTGCTGTTTTATTTATATTAATTATTTTTTAGTCTTGCTTATAAATGTCTTCAGTTGTCCAGAATCTCACAGCCCAAATGCACTAAATTCTTCTGCCTAAAGATACTCCTGTTCCTCTAATATTTTTTTTTTTACGTGTCTTGCTCTTCCTCCCCATCACTGTTATGCTAGTTCCCTAATATGTGAAAAAGATAGGACTGAGGGACTTTTTGTGGCTTGATATTTCCTAAATCCTGTCACAGGCTTACACCAAAGGAATCCCACTTTCTTCGGGATGCTTTTGCGTTCATATCCAAGAATTGACTGGAGGTCTCTTCTCTTCCTTATCTTACCTCTGATGGCTGCTCTACCTGGTTAGTCATTAGCATAGTGTTATCATTGGCAGCACACCCTAATGTTATTTCCTCATTCAATAACCCCTTAGATGGGTGCTGGCTTCTTGAAATAAAGTAAGAATTTGAAATGGTTCATGTCTCCTCTGTACCCCAAATAGTAATCTAATTTGGAAGGTATTGAAAGTAAGGCATCTAACAAGTGACTATAAATCAGTGTGTACAGGATTTAATGAGATCAGAGGATGAAATGAGTGATAAGGATGAGTAGATACTTGTCAGAAATAGAAGGGGAAAAAAATGGAAAGGGTGAATGGCATGTACCAAACATTGACAAATGCAGTAGTAATGTAATAGGACAATCAATGGGTCCCTGCTGCCTGTCACTACTTGAGCCAATTAAGCAGAGATAGGGTTGAATCATATATGCACGTTTATTCCAATATTGCCAGCAATATGGGAAAACAGCAGGTCATCCACAAAAATCTGCTCTGCACCCCATCATAAGCCAGCTGCTTACATTGGGTAAAGGGACAAAGATTACATGAGGAACTATCCAAAGGGTATGCCCAATGGGCCATTAACTGGTAAGCAGAGGGCTGGGGCTCTTCAAAGGGTTTAGTGATATGCAAAAAGGGCTTCAAAGGGCTGGCAATTCTGGTTTCTGCAGCAAAGTTGTTAATCTTTCCATGATAATAGATGAGAAGTAAGGGCTGAATTTCCAGGTGAGCTCCCAGGTCCAGAGTGAAGCTGCCAGCCAGGTTAAAATGTGCCTTCTTTGATCAGAATAAAACAACCACAGTTAACAGAGCATGTTTAGTATTTCTTACAATTCTAGCTGGTTCCCCAACATTCCATTTCTGCCCCTATCACTAGCATGTTTGCTATTCTTATAAGTTCAAGTAAGAAGGAAAGACAATTGAAACAAAACTGCCTCCTGGTAGATAGGTTAAGGAAGGACAGGACAGGGCAGGATAAGATAGGACAGGATAAAATAAAATATGAATATAAACTTTGGTGAACACTGTAGAGGCCACATTTAAAATTAGAAATTTATAAACAAAAGAATGCAATCTAACCACTCTGCATATGAGATGCTTGTACAGCGAATTGACAAGTGAGATAAAATGGTATAGCAGTTTAGAACATAAGCTTTGAAATCAAGCAGCCTGGATTAAATACAACATTACCATTTCACATATGCTGCCTGAACCTCATTTTTCTTTCCTATAAAATATCTAAAAGAATATATATATATGTCTTATGGTGTGACTGTAAGGATTAAATGAGATAAGGCATACAAAAAAGTTTATTGCAACATCTGACACTTCACAGTGCCTGATACATGTCTTAGCAAATGTAATCTAATAGTGTTTTGTTAAAATTATTATGAACAATAAGAGTAGAAGAGGTGTCATTAATTAATATTCATTATGATGCCTAAAATCTGTCTCATGAAACATAAAAACCAGAACAAGAAATATTATTGCTTATCTAGTACCATTCATATCCCCCAACCTCTTATATTCAGGAATCTGTGTGATTTGTTCCTTATTGAACAGCCCAGTGTATCAGCTTCAATTAGGAGGCTAAAAACACACTGAAATTTGAAAAGAGACATTTAATGATAAGGAATTGTTAACTATAACCAGAAATTGGAGAAATTGAAGATTAGTCAATAAGGAGTAAAGAGGATTCTAAAAATATAAGAAGACATAGGAATCTATGTTAACCAAGTCAGATAGCACAGTCACTGCTCCTAGTTCTTATGTAGAGCAATCAATTAAGTAACAATCTGGGGGAGGTTTTTTTCCTGGGACTGATAAGCAAAGCTCTTGAGAGAGAGCATGCCCGAGGCTCAACAGAAGGTTAAACAATTTTTGAGGCTACAAAGTTTCCTAAAGGAAGATGCATAAGAAGCCACTTATTGAGAATTTGCTCCCTGGGGTGTCAGTGGAAGCCACCCACATAAATTAACTGAACCCCAGATCTTTCTATAAAACTGAGGATTGAAGAAGTGAGTCATGGGAAAATTCCAGAAGAATACACTCCACTGCAAAGCCATCCATGGGGTATAAAAAGGGGAGCCACTCACAGGAGGTGCTAGCCTGAAATATTCTGCTGCAAAGCCATGTGTACTGCTAGAGGCTGGCACCAAAGGGCTGAATGCCTTGCCATAGTCTGGTGCTGCAGAGACAGAGATTTTTGCAGGATCCTGACTAAAGGATCACAACAGAACTAGGAAGAGAATCCCCTTCTTCTAGGGCCTCACCAGCACAACTTATAATCATGTCAACTGGAATTTTTAAGAGTCTACCTCCATTATCACAGAAGAGTCCATTAAGAGTAGATTTGTAATTGAGAGGCAATCCATTGATAACTGACACCCTTGCGTGCAGTAGGTGCTTGTCAGTAAAGTGCATAGGATAAAAAAAAAGCAAATAATAAAGCAGTATATAGAGTCTTTTGAAATCAACAACAGCAGTAGGGCAGACTTACCACTGTTTGGATTGTTTTTCCTCTGTATACATATGATAGACTTTATTCAACTTGTTCAGATGCTGGGAAAAGAAGAAAAATCTTGTTTGCATTCCCATATAGAAACAGAAAGAGTATTTGGATTACTACCCCCTTTTTGGTTTTGTTTCAATAATGAACATGGTGATGATAATTCTGAATTTCAGGCACACAGTTTGGTTCATTATTCTTTTCTCTGCATAGCAAATTTTCAACACTACTCCAGAAAAGTTTTCTTTTCTTTCTTTTTCCCATTTTATCTTGCATCCTTACATTGCTATCCCTTTTTATGTACTTAAGAACTATTTGGCGGCCAAATAATTTAACAGATGACACCTCACTAAAAATGATGTACAGTTCCAGTCAAGATGGCAGTGTAGGTAAATGCAGTATTGGGAACTTGCTACAACCACATCAAAATTACAACTAAACTACAGAATAATGATCATTCTGAACCACCTGAAATCTAGCTGAACAGAAGTCCTATAACTAAGAATATGTGGGAGAAACCACACAAAGACTGGTAAGAGGGGCAGAGATACAAAATTGGCTGGTTCTATTCCCACATGTATTTGTTAAAAATTGGGGGTGGAGGTCCCCTTTAGGAGTGAGAAGCTTCAGCCCCACACCAGAACCCCCAGCCCAGTGTTCCAGTGTTGGGAAGAGAAGTCCTGATAACTTCTGGATGTAGACACCAATGGGGATCGTGGCTGAATGAGAAGGAGGGCTTCTGGAGCCCCAGGCATTCCTCTTAAAGGGTCAATGCACTAATTTGCTGCAATTCACTCACTCTTAGCTCCAGCACTGGGGCAGAAGCTTTAAAGGCACCAGGGACACATGGGGAGGAAATAAATTTTCTGGCATCAGGGTGGGGGATGGAGGGGCACCTTTTTCCAGGTAGAGTGCTGGCAGAAGCCATTGTTCCTTTGCTGAGCTCTCCCACCACAGAGCTGGGAGGCAGATGACATAGCTGAGTCTAAATCAACATGGCTAACACTGTCCACCCTGCCCTGGTGATTCCTTGAAACCCCACCCCATCCAACTTGTGGGCCCAAAGGCCTTTCTGGGCTCATGCAGGCAACTTTCCTAAAAATCTCTCAAACAAGCAGAATCTGGCCTCTGTGTGCCCCATACCACTCCCTAAGTGGCCCCATTCCCTGCACTAGCAACAGCCAGCCTTGGTTCAGAGGTTGGCCTTCCCCAAACCCAGCACAAGTAGCAGCCATCAACAGACCACTTTGGAGCTCATACAAGGTGGCCCCAAGAGGGTCACAGGCAGCTGCTGATCTTGGCCTGCACTTCCTGGGAGGCCCCAGAGCCAGCACACCTGGTGAACAGCTTCAGATAATGTGGAAGCACCACCCAATTACCTCCCTGAGCAACACACTCAAGGGGTGGACAGGGTGGGTACCTGAGCTCCACTGAATTGTATTCTGTTCCATGGGGTCAGCCCCTGCACAGCAGATCCTCTATGGAAGTAGCCTATCAGCCTGGTAGTAAATCCCTGCTATTGATGTGGCAAACGCAATCCAGGCTCAACTACAGCAAGAGGGTGCACAAAGCTCACATGTGGGGTGGACCTGAAGTGCCCAGCTCAGGTGACTGGGAAGGCTGCACCACTGTGCCCTACAGGACTTCTACTACATAAAGCCACTCTACCAAGCCCGGAAGACTTAGCAGTTTTACCTAACACATAGAAACAAACACAGGGAAGCTGACAAACTGAGGAGACAAAAATACTAACAAACAAAAACAAAATGTCCCAAATGAAAGAACAGAACAAAATTTCAGAAAAAGAACTAAACAAAATAAAGACAAGCATTCTACCAGATGCAGAGTTGAAAATACTGGTTATAAAGATGCTCAACGAATTTAAGATGAACTTAGTAAATGCTCCAACAAATACATAGGAGACATAACAAAGAACCAGTCAGAAATGAAGAACACACTAATTGAAATGAAGAATACTAGTACATTACAGAGATTCAACAGTAGAGTAGCTGAAACAGAGAGTCAAATCATTGGAACATAAAGCAGAAAACACCCAATCAGCACAACAAAAAAAGGGGGGGAAATGATAATAGTGTAAGGAGTTTCTGGGACAACTTTAACCATACCAACCTTTGTATAATGAGGGTGCCAGGAGAAGAGAGAGAGCAAGAAATGGAAAACATATTTGAACAAATAATGACAGAAAACTTCCCCTACCTGGGTTTTGGTACTTAATTTCTTAGAAAATCTTTACAAATTTCTTTATCTTTATCTTGAAAATGAGATAAATTTTATTGGATAACATATTATTGGCCTATTCTGTAATTAGATTTTATTGGCCTGAATTAGATTTTATTGACCTATTCTGCAATTCTTTGGGGACAATTTTAAATATGTATAATACTTTATATATTTATGCTAAAAAAATTAAATGTGTATTTTAGTATAATTAAAGAGAGATTTAGTTGACACCTCCTTTGAACTTTTTGCTTGGTTTTCATCTTTCATTTAATGTTTGTCATTTTATTATATCTGTTTATTTATTTAAATTGTCTCACATTTTCTTAAATATAGGAAAAATATTAAAATAAAATAGGTAAACTCTGTATGTTTATGTCATAGTTTAATCAAATCATACAAATCCTAAGGAAAATGTATTAAATACCCAGATGGCAACAGTTAAACATATGCACCATATACTAGTAATATAATATTTGTCATGCTTCTAAATTATGGATAATAATGTTTCAATATTTTAATCATGATAATAATACATTTATAGATAACTTATACAATATAAATAGAAAAGTATAAATATATCATAAAGAATATATAGACAAATAAATAAAAATAATATATAATAAAGAACTTATTCATAAAATTAATAATCATAACCCTTAAACTGAAATTTCAAGTCTACTCTGGATTTGTGGTGAATAAATTATCTCCAGTGTTAGCGTATCAGAACCTCTGAACACACATTCTTTGGATTAGACTTACAGAAGGTTCTTAGTTCTTTAGCCGTGCTAAGAGCTAAATGCTTGGCCTCACTTATGCTTAAGCAGGTCTAAAGCAAACCTGCTTTATGTTTCTTTGAAGAAAGCTGGGGGTGGGGGTGGGAGAGTCAATGGATTGCTTCTGCCCCCTGCTGGTGGACAGATGGGACCATTAGAGAAATTATCTCTCAAAGAGTGGCAATATAATTAATTAATTGTTCAAAGCAGTTCCTGTGTGAGTATCATTAAATAATTATACTGAAGAATAAGCAAAAACCTGGACTGTCTTAAAAGCAACAACAATGTTTTCTATTCAATATAATTATAAAGACATTGATTTTTAGAAGCAACATTCTTTCTCTATGCCTTTAGGGTAAGCAAAAACTATTGGTTATTAACCTATCTAATTTGAAAAGTAATAATATAGGGCATTATTTCCAAGACTACAAATAAAAATACAGGTGCCTGAACATTTGGGTCAGTTTGAATTAAAAAAAAAAAAAAAGAAAGAAAAAAGTCCCCTGAAAGTATGATGTGTTTAATTTGATCACATATGTGCTTTCTAAATGAACATTCCAGAAATTTAGACAAAGTACACAGAGGGAGTACCAGAATCCTATCATTTCCCCAGACTCAAATTCACTGCTTCTTATTTTGTTTAATTATTTTTTTATGCCAGGCATTGTTCTTGTTGCTACAAATTAAAAAAAATATATATTATGCACCATGACTTTGAGGTGGCATAACACAGCATGATGTTTGGGGAAATGTTGGCCTTTTTGTTCTCTCTTTTTTAGCGCAGGTGGAGCATATGGTGCACCTTACATATCTGAACACTTTCCTCTTAAAATCTTCATTGATTGGTCTCATCAACACTATCCTCTCCTGACTCCCATCCTACATCTTAAAATAGAACTTAAAAAAAATTCCAAGATTTATTGATCTTCAATTGCTAAAAGGCCGATACTCTCTGTGGAGGCACCATAAAAATTGGTGGTTAGTTTGAAGAAGCCTGAATGAGAATTATGTGCTTTTAATGTATGCCTACATCCTTTGATTCTTTTGTCCTCAATTCCAGGGATTTGTCTATATGTCTGGGTCAGAATTATAGGAATCTTATTTGAATTCTGAGTGTTGTACCCAAGGTCAGCAAGGATTCCTATGGCAGTGTCTGTTTTATATGTCATCTAATCCTTATATTCAATGACCCAAGACTGATAGCGTGTGGCAATAAGGATGCATGGGGCATTTTTACAATGTATTTGTATTTATCTTATTTTTGTACCTCTATAATTGTGCAACATTTACAAATATAAATATGTGTTATCAAAATATATGGGAACATGCTTTAGTTAAGGGGTTTCCTGAAAAGTGATGGTTGAGATGCAGAGGGAAAAATTTAAGACTGTTTTTTTTTAGCTTACTATTATGAATTTATTATAAAGGATAAAACCCAGGAACAGCCAACTAGGGGAGATGCACAGGGTGAGGTAAGACTGTTTTACAAGAGGAAGCAGCAGTTGAGGTACTTTTCCTCAACCCCTGTCTCCTCCTTGTGAAAAACCATCTTAGGCAGAGAGAATATCGGGAGAAAAGTCTCATAAAAAAAGAAAAATGGTAATTTTGAAAAATAAATGTTTAAAAGTTGACCATTTTTTTCTTTAAAGGGCAAAGAAATTTCATTGCTGGAGAAAATGTATTAAAATAGTGAGCTAAGTTATCTAATGTTGACAGGGACAAAAGGTACTGTCTGAGTAATAGTGATCATGATAGGAAATAAGTAGAAAGTGTTACAATGTTATAGCAAAAGAAAATAATTAAAAAGTGTTATAGGAAATGTAGAAAAATTATTTTTTGTGAAACACTTGTTATACTCTACTTGGACAGGTACATTCAGAAGAAGATTAACCTGAGGAGCTGCCTGGTGAGATCATCATAATAAAAGGCTAATATGCCATGACGCCGTGACTGATCAGCAGGAGCCTGAGGCTGCAGCCCCTGCTCGGTGGGGCTTGATGGAGGTGGGGCCAGCCAGGTCTGAGTCTTGGCCAATGGGGGTGAGGCCAGCTGGGTCTCAGCCTGGCGCGAGGTGCGCGCAGGCGGGGACTTGACTCTGGGTCCTGCAGCGCACCCCAGACTCTGACAAGAGGGAGATTTTCATATACACTTTACTCATTTTCTTTCAACTCTGACACTTCTATTATAGAGAAAGGGCAAATAGCAATATTAAAATATTTCCTGTAATTAATTCCCTTTTAATGTGCATGAATTTCATGCACCAGGCCACTAGTGTAATAATAAAGATGAGGAATAGGTCACAAAAGCAAGGAAGAATCTGAAGTTACTTTAACACATTGAAATAATTAAATCAAACAGTAAAGCCAGTATGGACTTTTAAACACCTGTCTACTTTACAGGAGCCTTTAAATCTTTTGTGAAGACTTTCAGGGCCAGAACTTTATTAAGGCAGGCAAATATGTGAAGAAGAAGCCAATCAATTCTACTGCAATAAGGCTTTTATAATTCTAGACATAGACAGCTATTTGACATTAACCTTCTGGTCTTTAAAATGGCAAATTCTAAGAGAGAAAAAAACAACTGCTCAATCTCTTCCATAAAAGCATATTAGATGAAAACTCAATGGACTCATTGAATGAATAAATAAGTACACAGAATACAATGGGCTGATGCCAGAGGGTGCGGGTCTACAGCCTAAGTCTCTGTGCCCCACAGGCACAGATGAGTCTGACATCTCAGAGGGACAGCGCTCCTGTGGGAAATCATTCACCAAAGGTCTTGTGTATAAATATTCTTCCCTGTCCATCACCAAGGAAGAAAAAGTAATAGTTGGCTATGTCATCTGGAGTGGAATAAAACAGAAACACTTTCATTAAATACTATTTGGAGGAAAAATACATTTGGAGGCAGCACAATGTAAGAAGTGATGGGTATGAAACGACTTGTTTAAATGCACTTATAATATTAAAGCTTCAAGATTATTCTTAAATGCTTAATGAAATGGAGGGTAGAGGAGGAGAATTATTTTGAGAACCTCAGCTCCCAGTTTTACAGTTATAGCATCTCACCAGCATCCTTGGGAAAATGTTCCATATCTTTTCTGAAAATTAGTTTTCTACTGTAAACTATTTGTTCTTACATGTGGCTTCTAAGTACATCTCTGATCCTGCCAGTGATGAATAATGACTCTTAAATGACATCAGGAAAAGACCCTTCTCTTCCACACAGCAGGTAATATGCCTCTAATAGCAGTAGAGTTGCTTGTCTATGTTTTGCCAAGTCAGTTGACTTTTAGCATAATGCTGTTTACTTCAAAATTCCATCTAACTCACCTGAAATTGAATCATTTCCTTTGAAATAAACACTCTTGCTGCCTGGAAGACGTATTTCAGTTCCAGAGTGACTGCTTCAATAGCCCTAGAATGAATTTCTCCTCCTTCCATCTCACTGGATTTTCTGGCCTGGAGGAGCAATATCCATGGATCTCCATCCCCTTCTCTGTCATCTATGCCATGGTACTTCTGGGCAATTGCATGGTGCTGCATGTGATCCGGACTGAACCCAGCCTGCACCAGCCCATGTTCTACTTCCTGGCCATGCTGGCCCTCACTGACCTGTGCATGGGGCTGTCCACAGTGCACACAGTGCTGGGGATCCTGTGGGGGCTCAGCCAGGATGTCAGTCTGGATGCCTGTATTGCCCAGTCCTATTTCATACATGGTCTGTCCTTCATGGAGTCCTCAGTCCTCCTCGCTATGGCTTTTGACCGCTACATCGCCATTTGCCACCCACTACGCTATTCTTCCATCCTAACTAATGACAAAATCATAAAAATTGGGGTGGCAATCTTGTGTAGGAGTACATTGCTCATACCCCCAGTCATCATTCGCCTAAAGTTCTTAAATTACTGCCATTCCCACATCCTTTCTCACTCTTTCTGCCTGCACCAGGACCTTCTCCGTCTAGCTTGCTCAGACATCCGATTCAATAGCTACTATGCCCTGATGTTGGTCATTTGCACACTACTGTTGGATGCTGTTCTTATCCTTTTCTCCTATGTCATGATTCTTAAATCAGTCCTGGCAATTGCCTCTCAGGAGGAGCGGCGTAAGTCCTTTCAGACCTGCATCTCCCACATCTGTGCTGTCCTGGTGTTCTACATCCCTATCATTGGCCTAACAATGGTGCACCGTTTTGGCAAGCATCTCTCCCCCATGGTCCATGTTCTCATGGGCAACATCTATATCCTTTTCCCACCTTTGATGAACCCCATCATCTACAGTGTCAAGACCCAACAGATTCGTAGCAGAATGCTCAGACTTTTTTCTCTGAAAATACATTGAGATACTCAGGTCTTTTAAGAAATAAAAAGAGACAACAATAGTAAGTACACAAAAATAAATTTTATTAGAGTTGGAGCTTTAGTCCTGAGTCCATGATTCTTGATTTTAAAACACACTTTAAATGTAATCAGAGGATGACCCACAAACAGGTTCCATTTTTACCTATGACCTGGAAATGAGTTGTTCTTGGAGTTGGGAGGCTCCATCTGAAACATTTCATAAACCCTATCAACTGTTGCTTTGTGAAAAACAAAACATATGTAAGTTATTCCACAAGTACAATAACATTCAAGAAAGTATAAAAGTAGTTAAGTGCCCATAAATATTTTTCAAGTATTTTCTTTGCAGTAAATTTAAATCCTAGGTCTTATAGTTTTAAAAGTGTATAACTTGCAGTTTCTTTAATTCTCTGAGATATAGTTAATTAATATTCAAAATGAGAAAAATACCAAACTCACAGGAATATTGTGGTTACTATCTGGACCAGAATTGTCCAACCAGAATTTTACTAAAATGATGGAAATGTTCTATCATATAGAATAAGTAGATCAATAGCTACATATGGCTACTGAACACTTGGAATGTACATAGCACAACTGGGCAAATCCTTTTCAAATTCTGTTTAACTGTAGTTAATTTATATTCAAATATTAAAAGACCATTTATTAGGCAGTGCAGGTATAGAACATAAAAAGAACACATAATCAAATACGACTTGCAATTCAATTTTTACCACATCTACTCTAAATTGAGAGCCTTACGTTTTGTTATATGTTGTATGTAGCTGGAAGTGGATTTTTCTCTGAATCCTTTGCTTTTAAATCCCAAACAGATGAAACTGTGTGCTTATGACTGACCCTGAGTTCATGAAAAAAAGAAATCAGTTAATTGTCTATAGGGATAAAGAGAAGTAATTGGGTTAATCTTCCTATAATCTCTTAGATACATAAGGTGGAAAGTATTAACACTCAACAAATTAATGCATTAATTTTGCACCAAGAAAGCAAGTATATCTTAATATTTTTATATATAAATCTAACATATGTATTTGAAACTTTTATTTAAAATAATCTGTTTATGTCTTTTTCTCCTTTCTGTATTTCATTCAATTAATTAGTTTCTGTTTAGGACTCTGTCTCAAAAAGAAAAATATTGGCTTAATTTCCAGTACAGAGTAAATTTCCTGAACAGACTAAAGTATCTTTGCCAGAAATAAAAATGGAAAATTATTCACAGGATAATAAATTAGGACTCAGGGGTTAGAACAGGGGGTTAATTAGGAGAAGAGAGTAAATTTTCTGAAATCAATGAGGAGTTAGCCAAAGATACCAGAACTAAAATAGTGTCTAACATGGGGATGAAAAAAAAACTGTACTCTAATTGCTAATTGAATGGGATTTATCTTCTTGCTACAGAACCAAAATAACTGTAATTAATTAGGTTAATATGAATGTCAGATATTGTACTAAGTTCCCTAATGATGATGATACCTGCATGGTCCAGATCAGCAAACTGAAACATGGCCAGGTTAATAAGATTTGTATGGATCAACTTTAGAACGAAAGTAGCAGTTAGCTATGGAACTTGTAAAGGTCATGTAGGTATCTCACAGATAATCTTTGGGCATATGTTGCTCAATAACCTGACAAGTTCCCTTCAATGCCTTGATACTATATAATGACCTCTCCTCAAAGCTGACTCAATCTTGTGGAGACAGGGACCTCTGCAATAGCAGGATATATTTTCCACCTGCCAGGCATGATGGAAGTACCAACATGAACTTATGCTGAGTTAAAGAAATAGAGTTATATATCCAACACACCTGAGTGGTTGGTCTGAGAGTCATGTTTAATATGGTGAGTATGAGGGTTCATCTGAGAATTTTACACTATGAGTATCTGTACCTTCGATTATGGCAATTTATAAAACCAACGTAGTTGGAAATAATGGCTGTGAAAAATAGGCATGAAGATATCTGGTGTATTCTCAGAAATCATAGTTTAATTTAGAACTATATAGTTTTACTTTGATGATGAGATTTATGAAGTACTTCAGAATGTTTAAAATTCATGACAAAATGGAAGGAGGTCAACCAAAAGAAGGAAGATGAGGAAAGAAAGCTGATGAAAGTAAATTTCCTATGATTACTAGGTTTTACACAGAAAGGAAGAGGTTTTTAAAGTTTTTATTTTTAATTGTTTTCTAAAGGCTGCTATCATGGGGAGCTAACTGATAAAATAACTACACTTCTTTGTAGGGAGGAAAGACCATTTCAGAGTCATCCACTCAGGTCCTGACAGTGAGAATAGGTAGACGTATCACAGGTGTTAAAAACACCATCTGGCACTTTGCAGCCTTTTGAGAAACTAGGCAGAGACATTCTTCCATAGATTCCAGAAAGACAATTTTATGAAATAAGAAACCTGTCATTCATGAATTAAGTCCTGACACTGTTGTCAAAGTAGTGGCCTGAAGAGCCAGTGAGAAACAGTAACCTTGTAGGAGTTGACCAGACTTCGTTATGAGACTTGTAAGGCTACCATCCAGCTTGAGTGGGAAACACTACTAAAGTAACACAGTGAGTTTAGGGAAATACACATTCTCCTCTTTTTGTTTTGTTATAAGCAAACTGTCATGCCATTGTATATTGCTCCCTTAAACTAATTAGGAGAAAGACAAAGTGTTGCAGAATTTACCTGGTGACCAGAAAATACACAACGGGTACTCGGAGATTCAGGAAAAAAAGAAACCTTTATTCAAAGCAGCGCTGCTGGCTCAGGGGATTCAAAGATCCAAAGCCTGAACTCTTATACAATGAAATTACTCTTTATATATATATTCTTATAATTCTTTGTTCCCTAACTTCTGGGCTTTTGTGGTGGGCTTTCACAGCCCTACCTAAATTAGTTAGAATGGGGAGGTGAGATTACAGCTAAAGGCCTGGCCTGGGTGGTGCCAGTGACCTCTCCTCTGGCTAAGCTGTTAAATTCTTAGTTTGTGGCTCTTGTAAACTGGGAGTATTTAGGAAAACAGATTATTGCCTAAGGAAGGGGCAGTGACTTAATTATAGGCTAACAATAATGTGCATTAGAATACTGGTTACTGGCACAGATTCAGATTGCTACTCCTCATCCCCAGGTTGCCCCCTATATTCTTCTTCAAAAGAATATAGGCTGGGGTAAGGTGACAGTAGGATGCAGGAAATCAGCAAGTCTAGCCTCAGGTGGATTTACCCCCACATCAAAAAGCTAAGGACCAGGATTTGAAAGATCAGTGATTCTTGGAAGTGAGGAAACAAGCTTATAGTAAAAATAATCTGCTCATAATAAATCCACCAGGAGATGCTCATGGTACACTATACTGACTAATTTTCCGAGGTCTATCAAAACTTTAGTGTTAAATAGACTCAGAATATTTTATACCTGAGGCCATGTGTTTGTTCCCTAGTATATTTGTGACCACTATTAGAAAAGGGGAGAATCTGCTAGAGTAATGAATAGAGACCAAAATACATCCATATTCTAGAATGACTCCATTGGAAATGGAAAACAAACAAATAAACAAACAAAACAAAACAATCCAGTGAAGAACTCCTTTGCATTGGTAACTGGTGTCCTAAAGCTCTTCTACTAAAAGTGTGGTTTCTGGTCCTGTACCCTCAGCACATCAGTAGCTTAAAGAAATGCAGAATCTCAAGCTCCAGTCCAGCCCTACAGAATCAGAATCTATGCTAGTTTTGGAATGCTGGTGATCTTCTCTTTCTTGTTCAGAGTGTTGCTCATAAGCTTTTGTTAATTGTGTGCCAATTCATCAATCTGTATCATTATTTATGCATATTTCTGTGCTTAATTTAATAATACAATACAAATTTAAGGAATATTAAAGTATCAATTTACATATAAATTTGGCAGATTGAAAAGTTTTATTTCTGCTACTTTCTATAATCCCATAAACTTGTAGTTGTACACACAGATACACTGTGAGAGGAAATGGTAGTGGTGTTTATTAAAACAAATTTTATGAAGATAGGAATCCCACATAGTGTTCTCAAAAGACAAAACAAGATAGGTAAATATGAATTCCAGGTATTTACAGGAGGGAATACTAATAAGAAAAAAAATGATCTGCACAGAACAACCCTGGAAAAACTCAGTGTGGGACTGAGCATGGTAGAAAAGGTGAACATCAGTGTGAAATTTCCTAATAAAAGTATCCAGATACCCACTCCTTTTTCAGCTTGGCAAAAAAAAAAAAAAAAAAAAAAATATATATATATATATATATATATATATATATATATGATAAATATGATTCCTATTTATGGAGTTAGGTACAAAGGATACAAGGACTAAGGTGTTATATATATAAAAGAGAGGAATTATGTAAAATAATACATATTGAATGCTAAAGCTCATGGAAAACACTTTCTTATTTATCTCCTAAAATACTAATCAGACAGATATTCCACAATTAAAGAGTTTTGGGATTATTTCCAGTAATAACTGTCTCAAAAGAAAAGACCAACAGATACTGGCATTTGAGTATTCACTCACCTAATTGGGGAGGCTCCTTTCTCAGCAACCTACAAAGTGACTGACCAGATAACAAATCCCACCAAGTTCATAGAAATCCCTACTCAATTCTTGGTCCTTCACGACAAAATAGGGAGGGACAGCAAAGGATTACCAGGGCTGTGATTAAATAAACCAATAAAAAAATAACATATCCAAAATAAATTTTAAAAATTAACTGAGTGCAGAAGATATTATTTAGAGCAGAAAATAAAACTTAAAAATGAAGACAAGTCCATAAATAATACTCTTAATGAAATAGTCATATTACATTCCTGATATAGGAACAGAATATTATTAATAAGAAGCAATTAGATAACAGAAATATTATTTGAAATTAAGCAATATAAGAGATGAAATAAAAATTAATAGAAGTCTCAGGAGATAAATTTAAGAATGCAGAACAAAATAATTAAATATTAAATATGGGAACTTGGAAATAAAGTATATAAGGTTAATCCAAGAACACCAAAAACTCATTAATAGAAGTTCTAGAAAGATAGGGAAGATAAAAATATAAGAGAAATTGGTTAAAATTGGGAATTTGAAAATTATATAAGTTTTCCCAGAACAATAGACACAATAAAAGTTGACAGTACCCACCAAGTATCCAGAAAAAATATATATAATTTCATAGTAAGTTAAGAGAATAAAAAGACAAGATTTTATGCACATTTCTGTGCTTAATTTAATAATACAATACAAATTTGGCAGAAAAATATTTGCAAAATACTTATCTGATAAAGGACTTTTATCCAAAATATACAAAGAGCTCTTAAAACTCAACTATAAGAAAATAAACAACTAAATTGAAACTTGATCAAAAGATCTAGACACATCACCCAAGAGGATATACAAATGGCAATAATCATATGAAAATATGTTCAATATCATTTGTTAGTAGGAAACTAAAACAGTCATGAAATATTACTACACACCCGTTAGAATGGCTAAAATTCAAAACACTGACAACATCAGATGCTGGGGAGGATGTAGAACAATAAGGACACTCATTCATTGTTGGTGGAAATGCAAAATAGTACAGACACTTTGAAGAAGAGTTTTACAGTTTATTTCAAAACTAAACTTAGCCTTATCATGTGATCCAGCTGTTTCACTCCTAGATATTTTACCCAAATGAGTTGAAAACTTACGTCCACACAAAAATATGTATAAAAATGTTTATAGCAGCATTATGTATAATTGCAAAAATTTGAAGCAACTAAAATGAATGGATAAACAAATTGTGGTGCATTCATACAATATAATATTCTTTGATTATAGACTGAGCTATCAAGCTGTGAAAAGACCTGGAAGAACCTTAAATGCATATTGCTAAGTGAAAGGAGGCATCCTGAGGCAGCTACATATATTTACAAGATTTTAACTATGTAACATTTTAGAAAAGGCAAAATCACAAATAGAGTGTAAAGGTCAATTGTTGTCAGGGGTTCAGGGAGAGGGAGGGACTGAGGGTGGGATGAGTAGGTGGAGCATAGAGGATCCCTTTCTAGTCTTTTCTTATTTAGGTCCTATGGTGAGATGAACGCTTTCATTAGACTTTGTATCACTTTTGGCTGATGTACTAGCATTCAGGAATCTCTCTTGCTTATAAAACAGCTATGGAAGGTCAGCTTAGAGAAACTTAAATATTAACACATATTTAAAGGAAAAATCCCAACCAGTTCATCATTCTCAATTTATAGAAAAGAAAGCCAAGGCCCATGAAATTTCTACCGTTATTTTAGCTACAGAATTATAATTCCTTATTCATTCTTTTGAAATCTGTAGAACTTTGAAATCTGAAGCTTTTGGCTGCACAATCTGACCTAAAGCAATGACAAAACCTTACATAAACTGTTGTGAGGGTATTTGCATAATTAAGTATTTTATGTTAGTTGAAATGATATCAATCTATTTGATTATGAGGGACTCATCAATTCCCCAATGATATTGTAACCTAATATCAAGAATATGACCATGTAACTTTTCTAAAATCTAGAAAATTACTTTCTTAAAAATGTGACCCAAGTATTTCAGATAATGGGCTAGAGCAGTGGTCGGCAAACTCATTAGTCAACAAAGCCAAATATCAACAGTACAACCATTGAAATTTCTTTTGAGAGCCAAATTTTTTAAACTTAGACTTCTTCTAACACCACTTCTTCAAAATAGACTCGCCCAGGCCGTGGTATTTCGTGGAAGAGCCACACTCAAGGGGCCAAAGAGCCGGATGTGGCTCGCGAGCCGCAGTTTGCCGACCACGGGGCTAGGGACATCTCTATAAGAGAGACTGAATGTATTGAAGGTCTTAAGTAATAATTAATCTATCTGTATAGGATTTTACTGGAAATGGGCTTTAAACTAGTAATAATTTATAGCCCTCCGCTATTTAAAATATTATCTACCAAAACTTATTTATCAAAGGAGGAAACATAACTCTTTCTAGAAGAAAATATGTATCTGAAATCATTATCTACCAAACCCTTTTGATAAACAAACAAACAAACAAAAATCTTCAGAGATTAGATAACTAAGACTGCAGAGTCCCCAGATTGGAAAGTATCAGAATAAGTAGAGCCTACAGCCTCAACCTGTGCCTCCCATTCTTTGTTCTGGTCACCATCAGAAAAATCAGATGTAGAGACCAATTTCTATTGTCACCTAATTTCTCACTCTTCTTCCTCAATATCTTTTCCTCTACTATACTTTGATTCCCTTAATTTGTTTCCCAAGGATAGGTGGAAAAATAAGTATTTTTCCTTTTTTATATCCAAAACCACTGGGAGAAGCTATTCAATAAACCATCATTTTTTGTTTCAATATCTTTGGATATACAGCATTTGAAATGCAGGGGACATTTCGTGGCTCTCTTTCCAGACAATATTCACACTTGTGTAATAACATACAGCTTCTCTCAGCCAGTAATTACAAACATGTCTAGGTAACTGACTGGCTGATTTGGCCATTTGTCTGATATTGATCATCAAATCGAGGTCAGCTGATAGTCATTATATTTATAGGGAATCTATGCTAATATAGGTGAAAGTAGCTTTCAGGAAGTCTTTATTAAATACTAGCACATCAGGGTTATTTGGGAGGCTCCATTTGAAAGAAGTTAATGAGAAAGCATTCCTTTCTCCACAAATCTCATTTGCATGGAGTCAGTTTTATTTTATTTTATTTTATTTTATTTTATTTTATTTTATTTTATTTTTTACTCATCATTGCTTCTTTTAATTCACTCTATAGAAAACAGAAGAGTACAACAACATTAATCATTGAAGAGACAAAAATATTGTTGTATCAGATGATATATATAGTGCATATATATATATTACTTTATCTTTTTAAATCCCATTAGTATAGTGGAATTTGTATCTATCTCCTTTTTCCTCCAACTGTAACCCACATTAAAGCCTTTAAAATGTCTTTCAAAGGATGAAAGGGATCTTTACAGTAGCTGGTAGCATTTCTGGACCCCTCTGATGCTGACTATGTGACCAAGCTCAAGAGCCTAAACGTTTCAAAGTAAGTAAGATGACAGAATGCAGTTTTAGGAGCCTTCTAAGAAGCATACAATTCTTCCACATGTGGCACTGAAAGCTTATAATTGCAAATATCTCCATGTACTGCAGTAGCACGAGTCTCTGACATGTAAAGGAAACTTGGTATTTAGTTGCATGTGATTATTTGAGTGTCTGAGAGTGTTATCTGGAGGAGCAACTGAATAAATTGTAGAGGATGAAAAAGCAAGGGTGTTTTTCCCTGAGGACTATGTACCAGAACCAACTTGAGGCCATGTATTTTCTAGGAGAGGAATAAAATGCAATCCTCCGGGGGCTGAAGATGCTGCTCCTGAGAAATGCCTAAAAGAAGGTATAAATAGAGAGTTCCAGATTCCTATTTATGTTTTGAAAATCTTGCTTTTAATTATTTTCTCCACTCAACTTTCAGGATCCTAGAAAATAAAGGTAAGTAAACTGAGTTATGCTTAGTGAAGACATATAGAAAAAGACACCAGGGGAAAAAAATCAGGAAACTGTAGAAGCTGCTCATTCTTTCTGGATCTGAATCATCTTGCAATTTCTTTAACCCTGACCTATGATGCACTGGACGTGATTTTAACTCTGAACTTGACCGCAATTGTAGTATCTCTTTGTGCTCTTTTATTAAATGGGCCCTCTGCAAAGAGCACAAATACATGTATTTTTCATTTAGAATATGTTAATGTAATGGTAATTTTTCTTTGACATGCAGATATGAATGTAGTGCTTGAATACATTGAACTTATATTCCAGTAGTTAAAAACAAGACTCAGTTATTTAAAAAGTTTAGTAGTTAAAGATAAAGTATATACAGGGTATCCCAAAAAATGTATATACACTATAAATATAATCACAAAGGTAGTGTTTATTAAAAGTACATTTCATTTTCACTTAACAGCTATCAGCTGTTAAAGTTTATATACATTTTTGGGACATATATATACATATACATAAATATATGCATGATTTTTCCCCATAGAATTTACTGAAAATTCATTATACATCAGGTGCTGGGCTAGAAAAAGCTGAAACTCAGATATTTAACTCCCTTTTCTATATAACAAAGATGTTACATTGGTGACAGGGCAATAATACTCTATTTTTAAGCCCAAGTGTCTATTATCAGTATGTTAAACTTCCTATACCTTATAAAAGTAAAATTATACTTTTGGGGTGAAAATTACCAATTGGTATCATGTGCTCAGTATGGGAAAACAAGCCATGGCTTTTATGGATATCCTAAACCAGTTCAGTATCTGTATAGTGGCTCATAAGCCTAAAGTCCAGAAAACGAAAATTTTAGTCTTAATGATGGTAATTTTGTTAGTGCCCTAATTGCATATGTTGTTGGCAATAGAATCATATTTGGTTTACGTAGTGAACATCCTAAAATACTAACTTCACAGTTGATGCACATTTGTAATTGGTGCTTGTTTTTAGGTATTTTGCAAATAAAAACTGAACCACAAATTAAGTAACTTTTAAATGGCCATGCAGCCAGAATATGACTTAGCCAGTATTTAAATGCCATTCTATGTGGCCCTATAAGCACACTATTTGTATTACCACACAGTTCCCCATGCATTTATTAAAGATTCAGTCAGAATATTCCATTAGTAATATTATAAAATAATGCTACAAGGAGCCCCAGACCTATAAGTTAGGTAACCACATGTGATAATGCTAAAACCTAACAAAACAAAACAGATCACTGGTATCCCAGATCACCGGTAAAGTTGGAAGAACACTTGGCAAAATTTATTTTCCTCCCTCCCATCTACATTTCTGTATTTCTTTCTATTACTTAGACTCTTATATCCCCCATCTTTTTTAACTCTTTATTGTTGAAAGTATTACATATATCCCCTTTTTCCCCCATTGACCCCTTCTAGCCCATCCAACCTTAATGTCCTTATGAAACCTCACTCACTCTAAGCCCCACCTTCACAACTGCACTACTCTCACATATATGACTCTGTCATAGGTCTGGATAGGTGTACTCAAATTATCTTCTCTCTCACTCCCTGAGACATCAAAAGCCCTTTAAAATTTTTAAACAATTAATCATAGCTGTATGTTAAATGGTTATACAATTAATTTATATAATTAAAGTAGATCCATATATTTATGCATATCAACATATATTATTTTAAAAGAATTACACTGAAAAAAAAATAAAAAAATAAAAGAATTACACTGAAACTTATATAAAAGAATAATGGGATGACCATTTGAGTATTATATATTCTAACTTATAACAAAAAAACAGAGGCCAAACTTTTCAATCATATAAAAAAAGGGATTACGATATTGAAGACCTAATAAAAGTAAAGGTAGTAAAACTATACTGTACAATGGTTAATGCACTGGACTGCAGTAAAATCAAGAGATAAAGAGGCAGTCATTCTGAAGCCTATGTACAACCTTAAAAAATAAGATACTTAGCTAGCTTTTATTTGAGAATTGAGACTGGGGGAGGATGGGAGCCACTTGTCATCCATTTATTTTGTACCTATGTCTACACCTTGGTTTATATCTATGTCTATATGTACAAAAACACACATACTAGTATACAGCTTATCCTAATGTTGTATCTCCTAGCCTCACTTTTCACCCAACATCTCCCTTACTTCTGTCTACATTCTTTGGGAATGTATACAAATAGTAATCAATAAATTACCTTCCCTTCCTTTTATTGAAGAACTATAAACTCCTGCTTTATAATGTGAAAGCATTAAGTTATTTGCTGCTGTGGTGATCTTTGGAAATAAAAAGTATATTGTCTGATTTTTAATCAGTGACCCAAGTGGATTAGAATGATTTTCCTTCACCACATGCTAAGCATATTCATTTAAGAACCCAACTCAATTTGGCATTAAAAATAGTTTTTAAGGTAGGTCCTACAATTTTAAGGGATGTATTGATTGGCAGACATGGATCAATTAATTCACCTGTGTATCCTCAATGCCTAGCACAGGGCTTGGCATCAAATCAGTTTTTAATCAATGTTGAAAAGGGCATATGTGCCATATTTCTTGAAATCTATTTTGTCAACACCTATTCCTTTCCTCTATTATAAGCAGTATAATTCAATTTCACATCTGTCTGTTTACTCAGGGATGTGATCAATGAAAAATTCAATGACATGTTTATATCTAGTTTTATTTTTATAGCCAGTATTGAGTGGTCATTAAAATCATTCTTTCAAATTTACCCTGCCTGACTTTGAATCCAGTGGGACCAGCAAAAGGCTGAAGGTCTAATGGATGTTTTCTTTTTCCATCGATAGAAATAATAATGAAATAATAACAGTATCCATGTCATGGATTACTATAAAAGTCTTTTTAATAAGCTATCATGAAAATTTAATAAGTTAATATACATAAAGTACTATGACATATTAAGAACTTATGAAATGTTAACTATTTTTTTTTCAGGATATATTTAACTCTTCCATGGAAGGAGTCAGAGTACACTTTTAGGCTAGTTAATCCATCTCCTTATTCTTTCACAGAGAAGAATATATTGGGGGGAAAAACCATTTGATCAGATATCATTCAGCCTAAGGTGGTGCTCCTGAATCCTCAGTCAGCCCTGTGGTCTTTCAGTAAAGGTACTAGGTCTGGAGTATGCAGCCACAGATGGCACCTTCCTTTTACAATCATACCAATCCCCAGGATATGTGGTATGTCCTGATTGGAATCCCAGGACTGGAAGATTTGCACACCTGGATCTCCATCCCTATCTGTTCTATGTACATTGTGGCTGTTGTAGGCAATATCTTTCTAATCTTCTTAATCATGACTGAGTGCAATCTCCATGAACCCATGTATCTCTTCCTTTCCATGCTGGCCTTAGCAGATGTCCTGCTCTCCACAGCAACAGCCCCCAAGATGCTGGCAATCTTCTGGTTCCATTCCATGGATATATCTTTTGGCAGCTGTGTATCTCAGATGTTCTTCATACATTTCATCTTTGTGGCAGAATCTGCTATTCTCCTGGCCATGGCATTTGACCGCTATGTGGCCATCTGTTACCCACTGAGATATACTACAATCCTAACCTCCTCAATAATTAGGAAGATTGGCATAGCAGCTGTGATCAGGAGCTTTATCATATGCTTTCCATTTATTTTCCTGGTATACCGACTTACATATTGTGGGAGAAACACCATTCCCCATTCCTACTGTGAGCACATGGGTATTGCTAGATTGGCATGTGACAACATCAATATCAACATAATTTATGGTCTGACTGTGGCTCTACTCTCTACAGGACTGGATGTAGTGTTTATCATTGTGTCCTACACAATGATCCTTCTCACAGTGTTTCGGATACCTTCTTGGGCTGCCAGATGTAAAGCTCTTAGTACATGTGGTTCCCACATTTGTGTCATACTTATGTTCTATGCTCCAGCATTCTTTTCATTTTTTGCCCATCGCTTTGGGGGTAAAATCATCCCTCACCACATCCACATTCTAATAGCCAACCTCTATGTAGTGGTTCCCCCTATGCTCAACCCCATTATTTATGGAATGAAAACCAAACAGATTCAAGAGCAAGTAATTTTGCGTTTCTCCCCCATTAGCACATGTTGTTAAAATAAAGAATACATTAAAAAGTTAAGGATAGAATTATCATATGACTCAGCAATCCTTCTCCTGTGCATCTACCCTCAAAGTTTGAAAACTTTAATTCCCAAAAATATATGCACCAAAATGTTCATTGCAGCATTATTCATAGTAGCCAAGACATAAAAAAAGCAAAGTGTTCTATGGCAGATGATTGGATAAAGAAGATGTGGTACATATATGCAATGGAGTACTACTTGCCATAAAAAGAGGAAATACTGCCATTTTCTACCATATGGATGGATCTTAAGGATAGAATGCTAAGTGAAATAAGTCATACAGAACAAGTTAAAAACCATATGGTTTCACTCATATGTGGGATATAAAACTTAAAGCTAAAAATAAACAAACAAGAAAGACAAACAAAACTCATAGACACAGACAATAGTATGGTGGTTACCAGAGAAAAGGGGGGTTTGGGGAGTAGTAAAGGATAAAGGAGGTCAAATATATGGTGATGGGAAAGGATTTGACTTTGGGTGATGGGTAAACAATGCAACATACAGATGATGTATAACAGAATTATATACTTGAAACCTATATAGGGACATCTATAGTAGTGTCAACAATAAAAATAAAGTAAAAAACAAAAGCAACCAAGAGCTCTGATGGTAATTTCATTTAGGCCACTAAAAAATAATGAAATAAAGAAACACATATAATCTTATTAACCCATGTTGTTCCACTAAATTTAGTAAAAAATGTATTTTAATGAACTTTACCTTTATAATTATTCAAAGTGTGTATATACATTTTTGGGGACACTGTATTTGGTTCACAACTGGTAAAATGGATTTATTTTAGTACCCTCCTCGTTGGTTTGATAATTAAATTAAATATGTCATATGATGTATTCAATATTTACTTAATATTTATTTTTTTTGTTTTGATAATGATAATTTTTCTGAACAAATGCATTAAAGAACCTAGTCCACCAAACAACCTAAACCTGCTTCCAATAATCCTCAGAAAAATGTTTGGAATGGGTCACCATCCTAGATACTGAAGTCACATAAAATGTTGATAGAAGTTGCAGCAGATAAGAAGTTTCTGGCCCAGCAGGCATGGCTCAGTGGTTGAGCATTGACCTAGGAACCAGCAGGTCACTGTTCAAATCCAAGTCAGGGCACATGCCCAGGTTTCGGGCTGGATTCCAAGTTGGGAGTGTTCAGGAGGCAGCCAATCAATAATTCTCTCTCATCATTGATATTTCTGTTTCTCTCTCCCTTTCCCTTCCTCTCTGAAATCAATAAAAATGTATTTTTTTAAAAAGAAGTTTCTGATTCAAGGGCAAATTATTCAAGGAGTGAATCAATAGATTAGAGCATGATAACAGAACTCATGATTAAGTGGCCTTGAGACATTTTTATGCTCCCATTTGGCAATGGGAAACTAAGAAATGGCAATTTCATATCCAGAATGTAGGAACAAAATATGATTGAATTTACAGCCTTAATTTTAAAGAAATCTTCAGGTTGCTATCTATGCTTTGCTGCCAAATGTAGTATCACTGAGCTCTGGTCCAGAAATTTTTGAAGGAGACTTTTTTTGTCCTACTATTTCTTGACTACTAAAGCTTCAGCTCGTTAACAATGACTAAGGGAGACAGAATGCCACACAAAATGGAAATGGAGAGTTCTGAA